>NW_020837966.1:12258925-12293087 GCF_003676395.1 Aethalodelphis obliquidens
TTTTTTTTGGCTGTGTTGGGTCTTCATTGCTGTGCGCGGGCTTTCTCTAGTTGCAGCGAGTGGGACCTACTCTTCATTGCGGTGCGTGGGCTTCTCTTGTTGCGGAGCACAGACTCTAGAGCGCAGGCTCAGTAGTCGTGGCACATGGGCTTAGTTGCTCCCTGGCACGTGGGATCTTCCCGGACCAGGGATCGAACCCGGGATCGAACCCGTGTCCCCTGCAGTGGCAGGCGGATTCTTAACCACTGTGCCCACAGGGAAGTCCTAGCATTAAACATTTTCTTTCAAAACAAATCAAAGAAAGTCATTTTGTTTTCCAAAGACGTTCACTTTGGATGAGGCAAGTGGCCTTCAAAAATACATAAGCACTTGCTTTTGGAATTGGTGAATGTAACCAAGATCTTTAGCTTCTGCAACTGCCTGTTCTCTTGGGGCAGTAGAAAATGTTCTCTGAATATGAACACCATAGAATGATATTTAATGGCCTTAGAAAAGAATCTACCTAAGCAGGGAACTGAAAATAGCTTAACTTTGGAATTTCAGCGCCCAACTCAGCAGGAAGCAATGTGAATAAAAGAAGCGTGGGTCTCTTAGAAGCTGCTGGAAATGAGGTTAGCAAGAAAACGAAACAAGCTCACAGCTGTATCGAGGTGTGAAAACTCACTGCTCAAGTACTGCCAGTAGAATCGTGATGTCAAACACAGATATTCAATCACCCACCACCTCATCTGAGTTTCCAGACAAACTCAATCAAATACTCTCATTCTTCTTCAACTTACTCTTTAATAATACAGTCTTTACTGGAACAGAAGAAAATCAAGATATAACCTTAACCTACAAACTAAGAGAGAACACACTTCTTTCTTTCTGCTGATAACCCAACACAGAAGTCCCTTCAATTCTCATGCAGATTATTTTCTGTGAATATTTCTGTTCTAAGACATTTTCTTCCTAGTAAGAATCAGAGTAGAGATCACAAACCGGAAGTGCCTGTGGGGTGTAGGAAGATTAACACAAAAGGGCTTAGTGGAGACTAGGGTGACTGGAGAGTCATTCTTTCTAAACACTTCCTGGAAAGAAGTACTAGTGCTCAACTCAATGGCCTGCACACAAATCCCTGAAGAGTAAGATTTTAAACTTTAAAATTTCCTAATTTTTAAGTGTTAGTAATTTTTAAGTATTAGCGACTAATTCGAAATTTAAACAATCCTTTGCTGGCTAAACAAATCCTGCCTGTGTGCTTGATTTCATCTGTTAATTTACAACCTCAGAAAGAAAGGAAGAGGAAGAAATGGCTAATGGAAGACGAGATCGGGTGCATTCAGGGTGGTATGGCCGTAGACAAGAAATGGCTAACCAGAGATGTTATCAAGGTCCCATCCTTAAGTTCTTGGTGAATTCTTAGGTCTTCCCTAACCATAAAGAACCTTTTCTAAAAGCATCACCACATCTCAAGTTCCTGACTTCACATTTCAGGGTTTTTAAGCTTCAAAACATTGTCAGGCATAGAGAAGATCTCCAGAGAAAGAAACTTCTTGTGTCAGAGGAAGGATATGGTGGTCGCACACTTAAGATTCTGATAAACCTGTGTCTCAGAGATGCACAGGGAAGACCATGACAATATCCAGCTTACAGGAGGGGCTTCTAAACCAACATGAGGCTCGTGGAAGAGAAAATTCCAAGTACCAAGAAATGCAAAGCAGAAGCTGTATATCACTGAGAGAAATGCAGTGAAACGAAAGAAACCAAGTTCATCTAACCAAGTTAATAATATTTACAGCCTGTGGGCAGTGCCAAAATATTTCAGGAAATGTCAATGTCTTTCTTTGTAAAGCCAGGCCAAACTTTTGAACACAGCATTAGATCACTGGGAAGAATAAGGTAAATCCTTATTTCCTTACAAAGAATCTTAACATTAAGATTGATGGCCAATGTAGAACGTCCCTTCCCTCTCCAAAAATGAAGTTTCATTATCTAATGTTTCTAGACAATCTTTTGGTAACAGTTAAAAATGGCAATACAGAATGAATTAGCCATGACCCACCCAAGGCTCAGTTTCATTTCTCTTTCTGGTTTCCCACTGGGGCCGCAGACATCTTCATCCCATGTAGCCCCACTTCTCTGAATCAGCAAAGTCAACTCTCCCTTCTGAACCGGAATGAGGAAGGTCGGGTAAGACACAGGTAAAAGCCAACCCCACAAATGCCCTCCTGTCAAGAACGGTACCTGTTCAGGCTTCAGCCCCGGCGGGACCCAGGCGTACTCCTCCAAGGCACAGCCTGAGTCGTCATCCGAGGTCGAGTTCCTCTGGAAGTCAAACATGAGTTTGCTGACAGTCTTCTCCATCGCCAGGGGCATCACCGTCACCATGTGCTCCTCCTGAGGGCACTTGCAGTGCAGGCAGATCTTCCTGCAAGCGGCAAAGACGGGAGGTGAGAAGGAAGGCAAAAGAAACCATGTTTTTCACTTGGCCGGCCACTCACCAGCCCATGGATCCCAAACCACAAACACATTCCTTGGCAACCGGCTTCTGGCATCTGAAGGAGAGTTCCACAGCACGCCTGTCTTTGTAGAAGGCGTGGCACTGCGTACCTGGAAACGTCCTGAGCCATCAGAGGCCACCAGGTAAGCACGCTAAGGGTATTTAAACATGGACTGCAACCTCTTCTTCTACATCAGTATCCCAAGAGAAATGTCAGAACACCTTTTATTTTACTAGGTAGAACACTAGATATGGACCTTGACCACAATTTCCTTGACTGGAAGAGTAATTAAATATACACAATACATATGCAGACCAGAAATATTACCAGTAGGTTTAACAAATAGTGACAACATTCCCTTTTTATAAAAGGTTTCTAGACCTTAGGAAAAGGAAGTGGTTATAAAAATAACTGCAGGTGAGATTTTCTTTAAGAAGAGCAAAAATATTTTTGCCCATTAAACAAAGCTGACCCTAAGATCTCATGGGAAAGACGTTTCCACCTCCACTAAAGGTACTTGTAGGTTTGAAATTCTAATTAGAAACCCCAAATTACCCCACATTGGTAGCTTTTTTTTTAATATACAAGAGGATCATGCATGTGAATTATTTCAAAAGATAGCAGCCAAAGATAACAATTCTCTCCCCCAAATAAAACATTTCTCTTTTAAGATTACCATCTGTTCCCTTTTCCATGGCTACAAAAATGATGAAGCAATAAAAACGCTGATGTCAGCAACACAAGAGCATTTCTAGCTTCTACCAGTAAAATAAAAAGGAAAAAAATAAAGGAGGAAATAATTTTAATAAGCTGTTGTACCTGTACTCTGACCTTCAGTATTAGCTTCAGGAGCACCTTATAAACCTGATGAAACAGCCCAGAATTCTAATCCCCATATGCCTGAATTTTTTGACAACAGCTTTGTGAAGATATAATCCACACACCATAAAATTCACCATTTTAAAGTCTACAATTCATTGGTTTTTAGTATATTCTCAGAGATGTTAAAGCATCACCACTAATTTTAGAACATTTTCTTCACCCTCAAATGAAACTCCATGTGCATTAGCAGTAACTTCCCACCTTCCCCTCCCCCCAGGCCCTGACAACCACTAATCTATTTCCTGTCTCTAAAGTTTTACCTGTACTGGAAATTTCACATAAATGGAATCTTACTATATGCAGTCTTTTGAAACTGGCTTCTTTCACACAGCATGATGTTTTCAAGATAAATCCATGTTGAAGCGTGTGTCAACCTTTCATTTCCTTTTATTGCATTATAATATTCCATAAACTAAATTTTGTTTATCCATTTATCAACTGGTAGACATCTGCATTGTTTCCACTTTTTAGTTTTTTTGAATAATGGTGCTTTATTTATGTATGCCGTTTTTTGTATGGATATATGTTTTCAATTCTCTTGGGTATTTACCTAGGAATGGAATTGCTGGGTCATACAGTAACTTTACGTTTAACATTTTGAGGAACTATCAAACTGTTTTCCAAAATATCTGCTCTTTTTTACATTCCCACCTGTTAATGAACGAGTGCTCCATTTTCTCCACATTCTTGCTGCACTTGACACTGTCTTTCTCTTTGATTGTTCCCTAGTGGGTGTGAAGTGGTATCTTACAATGGTTTTGATTTGTACTTCCTTAATGACTAATGATGTTAAGCATCTTTTTATGTGCTTATTATATATCTTCTTTGGAGAAACGGCTATTCAAATCTTTAGTTCATTGAAAACTGTCTTTTTATTGTTGAACCGAAAGCATTCCTTATATACTTTCTGGATACAAGTCCTTATCAGATATATGCTTTGTAAAAATTTTCTCTCATCTGGTGGGCTGTCTTCCCTTTCTTGATGACGTCCTTTGAAACACCGAAGTTTTTGGTTTTGAGGAAGCCCAATTTTTTTTGTTGTTCCTTATGCTTTGGGTATCATATTTAAGAAACCGTTGCTTGACCCAAGATCGTTAAGATTTACTCGTGTATTTTCATCTAAGAGTTTTATGGTTTTAGCTCTTATACTTGAGTCTATGACCCATTCTGAGTTGCGTTTTGTATATGGCATGAAGTAGGAGTCCAACTTCATCCTCATGTGCCTATCTAACTGTCCCAGCACCATTCAACTGCATTGACCTTTGTCAAAAATCAACTGATCATAAATGTAAGGGTTTATTCTGGGCTCTCAATTCTATTCCATTGATCTATATGTGTATCCTTACGCTAGCACCATACTGTCTTCATTACTGTAGTTTTTTGTAGTAAGTTCTGAGATTGTGAAGTGTGAGCCCTCCAACTCTGTTCTTTTTTTTTTTTTTTAAATTCAAACAGAAAGTCACAAAAATTATAATCATCCTCATCAGTTCACTCAGTCTCTGTTCTTCTTTTAAAAAATTATTTTCGCTCTTTTGGGCCCCTGACATCTGAATTATCAATATAAATTTTAGGGTTGGCTTGCCAACTTCTGCAAAACATCAAGCTGGGATTTTGACAGGGATCACACTGAATCTTTAATTCGGAGAGTATTGCTATCGTAACAATATTAAGTCTTCCAATGCATGAACAAAGAACGTCTTTCCATTTATTTCAGTTTACTCGAATTTCTTTCAATGATATTTTGTGGTTTTCAGGTACAAGTTGTGCACTTCTTTTGTTAAGTTCACTCCCAAGTATTTTATTCTTTTTGACATTATTGTAAATGGAATTGTTTGCATAATTACATTTTCAGATTGTGGCGTAGAGAAACACAAATGATTTTTGTACCTTAATCTTGTATCTTACAATTTTGCTGAGCTGGTTTATTAGTTCAAATAGTGTGTGTGTGTGTGTGTGTGTGTGTGTACTCCTTAGGATTTCCTATATACAAGATCACATCATCTGTGAATAGAGACCGTTGCACTCCTTCCTTTCCAATCTAATGCTGATTTTTTTCTTTATCTTGCCTTACTGCTCTGGCTAGGTCCTCCAGTGAACAGAAGTGGCAAGTGTGGAGCTCTCTGTCTTGTTCCTGACCTTAAGGGAAAGTATCCAATCCTTCACCATCAAGTATTACATAATTGTGCGTTTTTTGGTAACTTTCCTTTTTTAAGTTGAAAAAGCTTCCTTCTATGCTAGTCATTGAGTGTTTTTATCAACAAAGGGTGTTGGATTTTGTCAGATGCTTTTTTGCATCTATTGAGATGATCAGTCGGTTTTTGTCCCTATTCTTTTAATGTCTTGGCCTGAATTTTGACACCAAAATGCATTTAAAGAAACAAAATCAGTTTTGTCCAGCCAAGTGAGGCTTGTCAGATTCTCCCACTTCCTGCCTTTCATCCGACTGAAGATATACCCAGACAGAATGCACACTTGGATCTGGTTTGCATCTCCAACCTCAGAGAAGCTTCATCCAAACCCTGGCTATTGCTTTTAAAAATAGTCTGAGCTCATTTTAACAGTAACTCTTTAATTAATTAGCTACTGTAAACAAGTCAGGGGTCTTGGGAAGCAGTCAGGGTTTCGGTTTTTTTTTTTCCCTCCGAAACTTTTTATGTCAGTTTATGACTTAAGGGAAGAAAAAAGTTTCAGTGTGTTTAAGCAAGTTCAGGAAGCTCTTTGGTGACTAATGGTTTTTTACTAGAAAGTCATACTTTTAGAATAAAATGTAGAGATCTTTTTTCTAAATGCAGTCTGCAGAATATTCATCAGTGAAACTCATTTATTCAGCAAGGCAGGGAAGAGCACACTTTTTAACGCTGGATGGACATAATCTAATGAACTCCGAAGCTCCAGAAGAAGGAACAAAGACAAGACGAAAGCAAAACACAGAATTGAAGAACCAGATCCATAATGAGTCTCACCGAGTAGAAGCCGGAACAGGAGGGAGAAAGGGGCGAGGGCTTCGGGCCCTCTTTAGTCATTCAGCAAATAACCACCAAGTACCTACCATCTGCCAGGTACTGCTCTAGGCACTACTGATACCCAGCGAAAACAAATAAAGGTCCCTCCCCTCGTAGAACCTATATTCTCAGAGGGGAAGAAACAAACAATAAGCAACAAACGTAACAAATCATTCGATCATATACAATAGCACATTAAAGATGCTAAGTGCGACGCAAAACAAGAATGGTGAAGCCGGATAAGGGCAAGCAGGATTAGCGTGGAGGCACCGGAGCAGGACGCGCAGCACCTGACTTGCTTACACCTGACACGCATGAGCCCAGATTCGCACACCAGTCATCCAAGAAAGGAAATATCACTCCCACTTTCCAGAGAACAAAGGCTCAGAGAGTTGAAGCAACATGTTCAAAGTACACCTGAAATAGCCAGCAGAACAGAGATTCAAAGTAGGATCAATCTGGCCCCCGAGCCCTAATAACAACCTACAGAGGGCATACCTGACTCCAACCAGAGAACAGCCTCTCACTCCTGAACAACAAACACATTCAGAAAAATCAAAACCAAAGAGGAAACCAGAAAAAGGAAAAAGAAAAAAAAGGTAAATCAAAACCACAAGGACCGTACGTATGTTCCCTGCTAGCTGCCTGCCTTCCATTCCTCATTTATAATGAACAGGCACTTCTGTGGCAAGGCATTATTATTTGCAGAGAATTTTTAACCCTTTGAGTGCTTCCATGACAGCCTTCGGAGAGACTAATTGAACAACTTCTGTTTACAAATGAGGAACGCAAGGCCCAGATGCTCAGAAAGGTGTGGAGGGGTCAGAGGTAGAGCCGAGAGCCTTTCTCTCGGTCCTCACGTCTTTCTCTCCCTCTTGGCAAAATGCACACGGCAACACCCAACAGCTCTCTGATTCGACACACTGATTAAAGCTTCTCAGGAGTGCGTGGGGAAAGATATGATTTGGCTTTTTTTTTTTTTAAAGAGACATTTATGAAAATAGAACCTGCTAGTAAAGCAGGATTTCATTAAAAAACCCAATCATACAAAGCTTGCATTGGTTTCATTCTGTCAGAGGTGACATTCTACCTGTACATAATTGGGTTTGTGAATGACAGGTTTCCAAGGAATAAGGCATGATTCAGAGAGCAGAGATCCTGCATCCTCCGTCTCCCTTCTTCCCTCTACCCAGCAACAACCCTTGCCACCCCCCACCCGAAACCTGCAGCTGTAAATTCATTCGCTTCCGTATTCAGAAGCCACCAGTGGCTCTTCCATGAAATACACAATACCGGGAGGTGTTGAACGCTCTCTTTTGAACCGTCTCAAAGTACTCTGGTCATCTGCACCAGTGACCACAGCATTTGCAAAATCACTAACAATTTATACCAATTAACTCACCTACCGTGATTCCGAAGGATTCATTATAAATAGATTGGGGGGCGGTGTGTCTCTAGGGGGGTGTCTCATCTTTGAGATGTTGACAGGTTATTTATAACACTGAATCCTGAACCACAATGTCTTGTTTTGTGTGAGAAGCGATAGGATGAAGGAAAGAAAGGAGTCTTCCGTTGTCACACGATGCTGACACGTTCAAGTCAAAAACTGCAGGATTCTAGATTTGGACAGGATTGGAAACACATCATTAAGTCCTCCCCCTCCGCGCTTTCCTTCTTTCTCTCTTTCATCCCTCTTCTCTTTCTTCTTCTTCTTCTTTTTTTAATGAGAGGAAAATATTTTTTTGCAAAAGAACTCCCATGTGGAAACTCAGTATATAAAAGAGAGCTGCCCAAGTTGATGTGACAGAAGGAGGCCCGGAGCCCAACTTCTCTCGAGCTCAACCTTCTCCCAACATCCAGGCATTTTCATGGTCCTAACCTCCCAAGGGTTCCAAAGACACAAGTCTGGAAACCAGCATACTTCCCAGGACAGTTCAAGGTCATTTCTAGTATTATCAAAACGTAAAGTAGGTGCCCAATAATTTGACAGATGGTAGAAAGAAAAACAGAGGCTATCGATGGCTTTTAAGAGACAGATAATTCCTAATCATCAAACTCTGCAGATCATGATGATTCTAGTCATAGGAAATTGTATATCCGGTTTCTAAGACATTACATGGAGATGACTAGGGAGCAGTGATGTGCCCCAATGACTTTGATTTGATAGGACTGAGACAGGGCCCCGGAAGTGCATGTCCACCAGCATTCCAGGTGATTCTGACGTGCACTTGGAGGACATTTTTCTGTAGCTAGCCTCCCAGTTAGAAGGGGAGCACCTGAGTCAGAGTATAGTCTGAAAACTGGCGTGTTCTACCAACATTACTGGATGGTCTCTGGACAATGGACATTTTTAAAACTGTTCCAGGGGATCTATGCCAACCCCTCCGGACTACCATGTATTAAACTCTTATATCACTAAGCCCACCTGTCACTCAGCTAGGTCCCTCTGGGGCATGTGTGTGAAAAGATGCTGGTGAGAAGCAGGACCACACCAGCCACTAGAACAGTGTCTCTCATTGCCAGCCTGCTTTTTGCTCCTGCCTTCTACCTCCCCTGTGGTATGGGCTTCTGTGTCCCAAGTCCATGGTCAGATCAGGTTCAGGCCACTTTTATGCACAGGGTCAAAGGACAGACTGCTTGAAGAGTGGCTTAGTCCCAGCACAAATCAAGTGATAGATGAGGAATGCAAAGTTCTGGGCTGAATACGGCAATGCCTCAGGCAGCTGAGATCAGGTGCGGGAAAAGACATCTTTGTTAAAGACAGAGGGCTAAAAGAACCCAAAAGCCTCCATAGCTTTTTGCTGAATAATAAATGCGTCCTAGGTGTTTCAATTCTTCCATGACTGGAGTTCACTAAAGGCGAAAGAATAACTCCTTTTATTCTTAATAAGAGGAAGCCTTTTTCTCCTATGGTAATTTAAAGCTACTACCTCCTTATCCTAAAAAGAAAAGCAATATACAATGTATGTAGAAAAGAATCAGGAATTACAGATAAGCAAGAAGAAAAAAAATAATTCAAACACTCACAATCCCAGAGATAATCACTGTTAAACAGAAACAGCTGCTGGGTCCCCTTTTTCCCTCATGTTAAGAAACCAGAGACCAGATTTCATTCTACGTGCACGCCATCAGCGAGGACCAAGGGACAAGACTCTGGCCCGAAATAAAAAGACATGAGCCAGAGCTACCCACACATGTACACTCTCAGCAAGGAGATGTGCATTCTTCAATGCAGATAAGTGGGTTTGTTCTGATCTGGTGCCCTGTAGCAGGATCAGAGAATTTATTTACGTAGCGTGGAAGATGCCAAAAACGCTGGAATTGCAATGTACACTTACGGGTATCACAGAGTTAAGTTAGGTTCCTCAGATAAAAAACATCTGAAAACCAGACTTCTACAGCTATCAACTTTCAATTTTCTGTGCAAGTAGGGAGAGATGGGGCATGGATAATTTAAAACCACTAAGCCCTGGCTTTGAATTGTGTCTTTGTACATCGGTCACAGACTCTCAGAGGTGTGATAACTTATGCCACTGCCAACCACCTAAAGGATCTGTCCTCGGCAGGCCAGACTTACGAGGGGCTGGGCAGGAGCCAGGCTTCCCCAGTCTGCTCTGCTGCCCCATTTCCTCAAATTTCCAATGAGGACTTATTGGAAACGTATCACACACATGCAGAGCACCAGCCTAAAATGAGCCAAAAATTATTCTCAGTTTACCGCACTGTGGAACACCTTTCCCACTTTACGCGTTTTTTTTTTTTTTTTTTTTTTTTTTAACTAAAAAATAGGTAAATACGTGTTTTGAGGGAAGAGAGATTGTACTGGGCTGCAGGCTGCCTGGATCTAATTGAATAAAGAAACAGTGGGTATTCTTAGCCAAAAAAGGCATCACCGTGCTGAGTAAGTCAGCCGGTAAGAATTGGAAGTGGGGTCCCCCTGCTTTAAGATATCGCTGAGATACTCCTGTGAGGAATAGGTCAGAATTGTCAAAACTGAACCATCACAAAGAACACTACCTGTTCCCCTCCAAAATCGCATGCGTCACATGATCACACGACCCACGCACAGGGCTTCAGCTCCTACCTTCCACGTGAGATGAGGATGCTGCGAGAGGCGGAAGTCTGTCCCCAAAGGATCAAGGGCTCCACACCACAGGTCTGAGCCCCAGGGCCCTGACTCCAGTACGTACTTTGCTACTGGAGGATGGCCGGTAAGGCTGAACACGGCGGCTGTATTTCTAATATTAATATTATTTCTTACATTTACAAAAGGTTTATAATAGTCATTTTGTCTCACAGTTTATCTCCTTTACTCATTCTCAGCAGCCCTATAAAGTTGTCATTTTCATCCATTTCACGCAGATGAACTATGTGTTCTACAAACTCATAAGCAACTCGACTAAAGTTATACAGACTAGAACCTACGCCGTCTGACTCCAAGACCAATGTTCTTCCCACCCCCTTGTTTTAAGGAGTGGCCAAATCTTCCTTCTTTTCTTCTGTGCATCTTTCCATCCTTCCCTGCATCTGTCCAACCATCCTTCCATCCATATCTAACCAACCCCCCAGGCAGACAACAGCGATTGAGCACATACTGTGTACTAGGCACTCACTGTATGAAGACGCTGGGCATACAGCAGTGATTCAGACAGTTATCTCTAACCTCATGGGGCTTCAAGTCAAGTGAGGAAGACAGACAACAGTCAGGTAAACACATAGATAAACTTGCCATTTATAGGTCGTGATAAGTGTCATGATGGAAACAAGCAAGGAGATAAGAGAGGGGCCGAGGATGGAACAGGAAAGGCCTCCCCACCGAAGTGACGTGTGAGTTGTGACTAGAAGACCAAGTAGGAAGCAGCTCTGAGAAAGACCAGGGCAAGAGTTTTCCAGGCAGAGGGAAAGCAAGCAGAGGCTCTGAGGTGGGGAGGACTGTGGCATGAGTCATTCTCAGGAGGTGGTGTGTGGCCTCCCCTCCCCCATCACTGTCATCCAAACTGGCTGAGCCACTGCCTGTCCCAAAGCCCGAGCAGCGATGTGAGATTCAGGGGACCGCGCCATCCTAATGGGTGTAGGAAAGCTCTTCCTTTCTCCTTAATCCCCTTCCCCTTGGGATTCCTATATTCCTCTGTCTTGATACCCAGACGTTGGCATATCCTGTTATTTGCGGCCTCACTGGCTCCTTTACCCCCTCCCCCCAGCCACAATACTGTGTTTTTCCCCTTTTTTGGCAAACCCTCCGTCTGAATGAGGGACCCAGGCATGAACCTTGACACTTGCCATGTCTGGAAGCAAGATTTCTATCTCTGTGAGAAAGGAAAAACGGTTTCCTAAAAAACACAGAAGCTCAAGGGCGGAGACTGTGACAGGGCCAGCTGGGTACGAGGTTGGTGCGAGCAACAGAGCCAAAACCCGCTGCCGGGCCCATCCAACGCCCTGCCCTCCGCCCGGGCTCCAGGGGCTCCGGCCATCTGCACCAAGAGGAGGTTCTCTCTCCCAGGCACTGCAAGAGTTGCTAGAGGATCATCTTTAGTGGCAGTTGTCTCCTCTCTTAATATGTCAATTCATATTTCCGTGAAGAAACATACACAGTGCCCTACTTCAGACTAATTTATCTTGGAATTTTTAGCAGTGGAAACACATTTCCTTTTAAAAAGTAATAAGCCTGTTGGATGACTTTTCATATTCTGAGTATCTCTTACCAGACTCTGATTTCCAGGTCTGATGTCTCAGCAATTGAGGAATGATGTCTTGGATTGGGTTTCCCCAGAATCAGATCCTTGGAAGGCATCTGAACATAAAGAAGTTTGGGAGGTGATCCCAAAAAGGCCTGAGAGGGAATTGGAGAAGGCAAGCAGGGCTGGGAAGGATGCTAACACAGGGAGAGGTGATGACCAGCTGAAGCTCTGGGCAACTGAGACTCCTTTCAGTTGAGGAGCTTCGGGAGATGGTACAGAACATTCCTCAGAGCTGTCCCACTGGAGAATCAAGGAGGCAGGAGTACTTACCCCCCAATTCCCAACAGTCACTGGGTGAAGACCACACCTGGGACCCTGTGGCCCACCCCACATACGAGACAGGCAGGCTAGAGCAGAGAGTTACAGCTGCTACCGAACGAGGAACCATGGGTCAGGGTACCCTGGAAAGGTGAGTGCCAAGGGGGAAGAGGGTACTACTGCAAGTGTTCGAAGGCAGCTTCATTTATTAAATAATAATTCACTGAACATCTACTATGTACTATGCATTCTGGTGGTGGTTATGAGGGATTAAAACAAAACAAAACAGTAAGGAGCCCCTATCTGACTGGGACACAAAGATCTAGGCCACAAGGAGCTAGAGCATAAATCTCAAAGTCAAGAGTACTTGTGGGGTTAGTTAAAAGAGTGTCCTTGTTCCTAGGAGATAGACGCTGAAATACATACAGGTAAAGGATTATGTGTGTCATTTATTTTCAAAGGGTTGAGCCAAAATAATAATCTATGTGTATGCATCGCGGGCACATGCAAAAAAGAGAGGGAGGAAGGGAACAAGCAGCACAAAAGTGCCAAATGTCAGCCACAGACATTTCTAGAAGGGTGTCTGGAAGTTCATTATGCTGTTCTTGTCAACTGTATATAACACTGCAAGTTTTCAAAATAAGTTTTGAAACAAAGAAACAAAGTGAACAGTTCTGTGACTTTGTTGTTAGGTCAGTTATTAATAGAAAACCTACCATGGGCTGGGCACTGCATACAATTTGCTAAGTAGGAGGCTGCTAGGTAAAAAGAGAAGGAAGGAGTATCCCTGACGGTTGAATAAAGGCACGAGGTGAGAGAGAAGGTGTCATCAAGATATTGAGAGGAGTCTAAGACGGTGACAAGCTAGCAGTTGGAGGACTACACGTGCAACCCAGGTGAAGGAGTTTTAACTTTATTGTAAACCATGTTCACAGGCTAGTGAGGAACCTGCCTACCAAACACGCAGCTAGCTAATTGAGCATCGTAATGAGTGGAAAGAGTGAGCCCTCAAAGGAAAAGAACTTGGCTACTGATGGTGTCTCCATGGCAACACTGCTACCTCCATCACTGCATCCGTAGGAAAGGCTGTGGGTACCTAGAGAAGCTCTGATTTCCTGAACTGCTGTCAGACCAACCGCCTCCCTAAGAAGAAACCAAGGTAGATGGAATGGTTATGCCCGGATCAATTCCTCCATTTCTCTTTGTCCATATGTTAACCATGATTCTATGGCATGTATGCTTTTGCTTCATTGGATGTTGAGCAGGTCATGTTCCAAGAGCTCCTCCTTTCCAGATGAGTCCTTCAGGGGAATAGTTTCTGAGGAAATGACTGCACACTGAATTCTAACACTCCTCACCTCCCAACTTCAAGAATTGGAAGACTCCACAAAATATCTCTTTGTTTGCCTTTCTCTTCCATGCCACCTGCCCAAGTACTTGTTCAGTCTCTACCTTCTGTGTGTAAGAAGTTGGCTAAGCCCATGTAGACCAAATCTGAAGCATTAAATATCCCCTATGTACTTAAAAACAGTATATAGTGCAGTGGATTAAGATATTAGATCTTGGAGGCACAGTGCCTTGGGTTCCAATCTTAACTGCCACTTCACTGAGTTGCTGTTAGCATTAAATAACTGAATATCTACAGCACGCTGAGTGTAGTGAAATCTGACTCTGTGCCAGCTTACTAGGCCCTATGCTCTGGGTAGGGACAAAAAGTAAAACAAGTCAATAAAAATAGTCATGGTTCTGGTTCTCTAGAAGTCAATCTAACCCCTACTAATATATTCTAGTTGGGATGGAAACAGATCAATGGAAAACAGATGGGTGGCAAACAGGTCATTTCTACAAGTCTTTATGAAATACCTAGTCTATACTTTAAGGTGTGCTGGACTGAGAAAGGTAATTTGATTATTATCTTTACCAAAGGATTACTTACCCTTTACCATCCTTTTAATATTTCAAGGTCACAGAAACGATCTTGGTTTCTTACCGAGATACAATAAGGCAGACAGGTTTGGATATTAAATTAATGACCCTGGGACTGATCAAGTACTTCAGAGCTGCCCACACACTTTCAATTCAGTTCTGAATTGCCAAAAATCTCTACAAAGTTAGAGGAACAAGGGTTATTATTGCCATTTTATAGAAGGAGAAGGGGGAGCTCAAAGAAGCCAAGTGCTTTGGTTGCTACTATTAAATGTGGTGTGTCTAGAACGCCACATCTACTTTTTTCTCACCCTAAACCAGGAAAAGTGAAGTCAGTTTGGTTCTACTTCTAGGGTATGCTTTTTCCAACTTTCCTTTCGAAGAAGACATTTACGGAGTGTACACCGGGCTCTGTGCTAAACACTTTCCCCGCATTCCTTATTTAATCCTCATAGCACAGTTAAGAGATGGAAATTACTAATATCACCCTCATTTTACAGATGGGAAAACCAAGGCTCAGAGTGTTTCTGAAACGTACTCAAGATCCCACAGCTGGGAAAGGATGAAAATGGAAACGCAGACCTAGATCTGCTAGATTCCAGAGCCCTTCACCAAACACCTGAATGCCTTTCTGGGGCCCCGTCAGACTGACTGCACCGGTCCCTTAATCCATGTAAAACAAGTTGTGCTTTTCTCCCTGTTCACACAGAGGCCCCCAAATCACTGGCAAGTCATAGGAAATTCTTAAGTGGCTGCTTATTAATAACATTTTCAGTTTATATTAGGCTGCCTTTCATCCAGGGGAACTCGGCCAGCTCCATACACAGAGAACCACTGAAATCCAGCCATTTCTGGTGTGGATGTGGGCCAGCTGGCGAGAGCATGCCTCAGGGGCTCGGCTTGTGGGGATTCTGGCAATGGTCACACCCTTCAAAACTTGACAGGGCCCTTTAATACCCGTGCTGAAGGGCTGGAGGTAGAGACTTCCCAGAAATCCATGATCCTCAGTGAACGAGGCCAAGGCTCAAGATGACCCCAGCGGACTTGGGAAACAAGAGTGTCAAGAAACTGGGTGTTTACCAAATACCGAGGCTGGAAGCAAGGCCCCGCAATTGATATTGAGTTAGACACAACAGCGAGCGATGTTATTTTCAGGAGAGACCTGGCTTCAGTCAAGTCCAGGGAAACACACAAAACCCATTTCTCAAGGTTTCCCAGAGGCGGGTACAGTCAAAAAAGGCAAGATGCTGATTTCCCTTCTTCAAGCCCGATGCATGGAAAGGTTTTTGTGGTTTTGTACTGAGCCATGACTAGTCTCTTCATGCTGCAGCAGTGAGAGGATGCAGGGAAGTACAGAGAAAGAAAAGAACGTTTCCTGGTTTCATGTTTTATTGGAAAGAAGCCCTGGATGAAGTGAATTCACATGGTCTACAGGAGTGAGACACTGAAAATATTTAAGAGTTTGTTGTATTCAGATTTGACAAGGTGATGGTTGAAGGATCTATGTCCCCTGGACGCACGTCCTACCCCCAGACCTGAGGATGTAGCAATGCCCACGTGCTTCTGGCTGAACTGAACAACAGCCCAGACTGTGGACTCCCTTGGTGCGTGGGATGCGTGACCTCTACTCACCATTTCTACCTTTACCCTTCTAGCCCAATTCACCATCACCTCCCGCCTGGGCTATGGCAACAGCTTGCTTATTCTTCCCTGTATCCACTCATTCCTTTCCAGAATCTATTTTCTACTAACTGTTCTGTTTTTTAAAACAATGGCGATAACACTCAACCCCCCTGCTTAAAAAGCTCCACTGGCTTCCCACTACAATTAGAATAAAGTACACACTCCCTAACCTTGGCCTCCGAGATACAATTTAATCTGGCCCTTTCCTGTCTCTCCAATTTCATTGTGTCCCGTTCCCCACCTTCTCTACCGTGTTTTGGCCCCAATGACCTTTTGATGGTCCTTTGTGCTTGTGTGTGCGCCAAGGCCATCCCTCTCTTAGGATCTTTGCAGTGGCTGCTTTACTGCTCGGAGCGTCCTACCCTGAGCTCTCTGAGCTGGTCTATTTTTCATTATGCATGTAATCACTCAAAGGCACCTCCACCAAGAACCCTAAAAAGATTCCCCACTTTCCCTTCTCATTCACTCTCCACTCTATTATCCTTTAATTTTTTTCTTAACATTTGTCACTGTCAGAAACTATTTTACCTGTTGTCGTAGCTATTAAATGTTTTTCCCACGATAATATAACTTCCAAAAGCTCAAGGAGGTTACCTTGTAACTAGAACAATAAGCATTCAGTAGGTAGATCTTTAAAATTTTGAATCTCTAATACCCAGCCCAGAATCTAGCTTGGCAGTTCTCAACTAGAGGCTGAACACTTCATGGGCACACAAAGAAGAGAGAATCACTATGTAAAATTTTTGCTTTTTAATATATATTTTATGGAATTACTAAAAATGTATACTGTTAAAATGATGCCAAAACGTACAGTGTGAGTTAACCATATGATCAGTAGTACGTCATCAAAACCACACCAAAGAAAGACTGTCTTCTTCCGGGATTGAACAAGACAAAGGCAAGTTAGGGCAGAGAAGAAAAGATTTATGTTGAGAACAACCAAGAACTGTATGCCATAACTGCAGTGTAACTTAATTCCGCTAAGTGTACTGCAAAATGTCCAATATTTGAAAAAATGCCCTGAATATAGAAAGACTGAAAACTCCCAGTTTATCCTAAAGTAAATGTTCCAAAAAACTGTTGAACTGTTAAGTGAATACTAAAAAGTATCTGAAACAGAGAAGAAGTACTCTTGTGGCTTTGGCATCTGAGACTACAGCCCTCAATTTACCCATCTATAAAAGGGAAGAGAACCAGGTAATTCTTCTTCCAGCTCCACAGAGCTTCATCTTATTTCCTGGGTAGCTTCGCAGAACAGCGATGTATTTCTATTTCTATAGGGCCAAAGGATAGTTTCTTCCAGTCCCAAGTTAACCTTAGGAGAGTTTCCTGGATGAGTTTACAACAATCTACCATCCAATCTAGCACTTCTTATTAACCTTTCAGGTGACTTTACACGTTTACGAATCTGATGAAAGGCGGGATCCTCTCCCTTAAAAAGGTGAACATACATACATTCACAGAAAATTCTGCGTTTAATTTCAAAAAGTTTGTCAATCTTTGCTGGTCCTTTGGTGCTTGTGGATCCTGAGTTAAAAAATACCTGGTTTAGAGAACTGGCTAAGTGTAAAAGGTCTTCTCTGCTACTCCTCACAGGCCCAGAGACAGTGCCTTATATCTTGCAGATGCTCTATTTCTCACTCTTTGCACTGTTTTCTTTTAAAAATTCAAAATGGCACACGATATCATCACAACCACTTAGGATGCTGAATCTTAGAAACTCAATGATACAGGATTGAAAACAATTTTTAATCATGGCAAGGGCAAACCGCACTGGTGTTTACGCAGCCCAACTGACAAGGTGAACGGAAGGCAGGTTCAAGCTAGTCTGACCAAAATCAAGCCCAGCGATCAGGTTGCTATTTGCCTTTCAGAAGCCATTCAAGCAAGAACTCAAGGTCCTGTTGTGAAGCCAGGCACGTGTGAATTCTTTGCTCTGCATTTTCACCCTGCTTCCTAATGAGCTAGGTGTTTCTAAGTGGTGGCCCAACCTGCACAGGAAGCAGGGGAGGGGCTTAGGGGAGGGGATTCATTGTCCCAGTCGGTGGCAAGCTTCTAGTCCTTACAGGCTCTCCAGGTGACGTCTGAGATGACGACCTCAAATGCAAGTAGGAGACTTAGGCAGTAATTTAAATGAACTCCTGAATCTTGATAGATAAGCTGTCAGGAGAGGGCTTTAGCTGAAGGCATCACAGCTGTGAGCCAAGAGCAGCCACTGCATATGCACTGGCCACCCAGCCAATGGCTAAGCTGCCCAGAGGATGCCTACAGGAAACAGTTCATTGTAAAGCAGGTATTCCTCTGGAAGCATCAGAGTAGGGAAGCTGGATGAAGACCCTACATCGCCGGTAATGAAAAGTGATGGGAACCTTAAGAAGGGTCACCACATTAATCAGAACAACAGGATGTAGATCCCAGAGAAAGACAAAAATCTGTGAAAACCTTAACTAAAAATTTCAAAAAGCCTGCAGGTCATCCACTTTGGGGAGGAAGAATAAATGCAGAGTAAGTGGAAAACAGAATTTCTTTTCATCATGCCTAAGCAATTAATAGGTGTTTGATATATATTTACTAAATTGAAAGGAGAACAGAACTTCCCTGGCAGTCCAGTGGTTAAGACTCCACGCTTCCACGCTTCCATCAGACTCCACACAGGTCTGATCCCTAGTCAGGGAACTAAGGTCCCGCATGCTGCACAGCATGGCCAAAAAAACAAACAAAACAAAAAACAAAAAACGGAGAATCAACTTCCAGGTGAGTGTCCAAGGGTAGACATGACATGTAAGTTAAATCTCTTAGGGTAACTACAACTGATGAATACAGGCTACCCGGAGTGCTGTGTTGAGTAGGATTCTGAAGTGGTGCTGGAGCTTGACAAAAAGAGTGTGGTGTGTCATCAGTGAGGTCCACCATGGACAAGGGAGATGGGGGCCTAGCGATGCAGGTGCTAGGTATCTGCCATACTCCTACTAAGACTGGGACATTTCTAAGAATGGGGTTCAAGCATGGGTACACATTCAAATAAGAATATTTTTCCCCACTCCAGATTTCCTCTGTCATTCAAATAGAAGCTTCTAGAGGAATAACAAGGAGGGGTGAGGGAAGAAAGCAGACATCTGTTTATCCTGCCAGATCACAGCCTGGGGTCCAGTGAGCGGTGAGATATCAAACTCAGATGATGTTCACAATCAACCACAATCAATCCACTTGCAGGAAAGTCGTGTTCAGGGTAATAATTTACATGGCTGCCGTATCCTCAATCACAAGACACAGTCAGTCGGGTAACTGTGCTTTTCTGTAAGGCAGAAAAGTGATTGGATATATTGTCCAAATTTGCAAAAACAAGATTGGAAACAAAATGGGATTTAATTCTGAACAGCCAGAAATTCAGTTAATCAGAACCTCCCATTCCTCTTAGCTGACACTTCATTTCCTAGCTGAACAGCCCAAGACAACAGCGCAAACACCTGTGCTCCTCGAAACTTCACAAACCATCTGACTTTCGTTAATATAAATTGGAACAATATTTTTTTCCCTTAAAAACAATAGCATCCCATCTGGGAAACACCAGCTTCTTATAATTTCAGGTGTGCTAAACATTTATAAATCGTACATATCATACAAATAAATGCATTTAATTATATGGTATGCTTGTATAACACACAGAAGTTCCAAGATTGTTCACATCTATCATTTCTACAAGTTGTGCAAGCTTCAGAGTCAAATGATGTGAATGCAAATTCCAGCTTGGCCATTTACTAGCTGTGTGACCTTGGGCAAGTTATTCAACCTCTCTGTGTTTCGTTTCTATAGAATGCAGCTGATAAGAGAACCTACCTCATAAGGTTATTATGAGAATTAGTTAAGATATAGCACATAAAAATATAGTGAGCGTGTTGCCAGGCACACGGTAAGCAGTCATTAACTGTTAGTTATTAATTACTTTCATTACTCCGCAGAAGGAGAAACTGAGTCACAGAGCAGCTAAAGGGATCTATTTGAGGTTTATTGCAATAAGGAATGACACAATTGGGACTCGAACCTGGGCCTCTGAATTTAGTCAAATTTCCTTCCCTGTGCCGCCCTCAGTGCTTATTACAAGGGTGGCTGAGAGGCAGCCGCACCAGCATCACCAGGGACCTTGCTAAAAATGCAGAGTGTGCATTTCATCAACACCCCCAGGTGTATACACATTAAACTGGAGAGGTCCTGGTCTCAGGCACTCTGCAGGACGCTGGCAAACGTGACACAGCCCGGAGGGCTTCTGGGAGTGAATGAGCGGCACCGACACACTGAGGGATGCAGACACCCGCCTCTGCACTAGTCTGAAATATCCAAAGGTCAGAGGTTTTTGCAGGAAGCCCCGAGTCACTCTCTGGAGGGCTACCGCTTCTCATATTCCAGTGCATATTCACAACACACAGAGGTCAGGTCCAGATAGAAAACCTGACCTTTCAGTTCTCCGCCCAAGAGCAGCCGATGGTACAAATCACACGCCTCCACCGACAAGGGTGAATTCCTTCTGAAACTTCATACTCATCCAGGTCAGGGCCGGAAGAGAACTTCCAGACCATCTAATTCAGGACCTACATTTTAGGGAGGAAAGAACTGAGGCTCAGAAAGGGGAAGCACATACCTTCTAGATAGCACCTGACGTGCATGCAATGGGCGATCAAAAGCCAGGAAGCCTGGCCCCCTCTCTAGACCCCACTGGCCTTGCAGCAGAATCACCCAGTTCCCTCTAGTCCAGCAAAAGGGCTGCTTCCATTCGCCCGGAGCTTTTACTGCTCATCGGAGTGTCTTAACTGACTTGCCAACAAACCTCACACTTCCATTCTAAAAGCCACGTTCAAAGCTGGAGGTGAACAAGCTACTCGGTTCTGTTTTGTACCTGATACAGTCTCCTGGCTGTTGCCAATTTTACCAAAAGATCCAGCAAAAGGATTTTAAAGCAGTGGCTACATAATGAGGTATTTCTCCCATGAGGGCTCCACAGAGAAGATCTAGAAGGCAAAGAAAACACATTCATAATACATTACAGTAAAAAGCGTAAGGAGGCCTAGAATGGTGGACATCATTCAGGCTTTGAGGATGATTATCCTGGGTTTGAACTCCAGCTTTACTCTTTCTTATCTGTGTAACGTCGGACAAGTTACTTAACTTCTAGGAGTCCTGGTTTCTCCACTTCTGAATAGAGTTAATAATATCTAGCTGTGTAATTGCTGTAAGAATTAACAAGGCAAGGTATGTCAAGCACCTTTCACATCAACTAGAACATGGTTAAGAGTTCAACCTGTGACACTTATTACCTGTTCTACATATTCACACAAGCACTAACACAAAAACTATTTCAGACACATAGATACCCAGAACATACACTGACATATACACTAACAGCTATCCTGAAAAATATCTGACCCTGTGACCACAGAAAGTAGAGCTGTTTCTCAGTTGAGTCCTGGAACTTTCATGAACAGGCATCTCTGAGGACTCACACTGATGAATGGAGGCAAGAAAAGAGCTGGGAAAATGACATCCTGCCCAGCTGAAATGAAATGCTAAGAATTCCGGTCCCAGTTACTTTTAACCCTGGATGGGGCTGGATCCTACGTGTAAGGTTGGATTTTTAAAAACCAAGGAGGGATGGGGGAGCTGAGGCCAATGGTACTCCCAATGTGAGGCAAACGGAGGTAACTCAAGTCACCGTCTATTGTGAGACAGACACAGCACTGGCCTGTAAATGGTACCAACCTGGACTCCATCTCTATCCCACATCCCGGGGGGAAAATGGTGCCTGCCATCCCTCCAGCACCCCAGGATGGTTTATGCACAATTGCCAGGACCAGGAAGAAGGGGGTATCAGAAATCACCACTGTTCCTTCTTCCTAAAGGATCACCCTACTGTCCTGAGTGTGCAAGACTCTGGTCACACTTTCTCAAACGAGGCCAGCCCTTGATGCCTCCACTTCCAACCAGTGATGCCTCTGGATTCTGTGCTCTCGACAGTGCTGYGTCTCCTCCAAGTCAGCTCTCATAAAATCTGAGTCTCCAGTTCGGCCGGCTTGATCCTTACGGACTTTACAGCCAAATGCGTGCCACAAGTGTAGCCTACACACCCACCAAGGAAAGCCAGGCTCCATACTGTACTTGAAGATGTGCTCTTTTGAATCAATGCATTTTTAAAAATAGGCCATGGTGCTATGGTGGAAAATTCTTGCTGTGTTTAGCCCCATGTAGGGTTTCAGAATTTAAAATGGCTGCACTATGAGTTCTGTAGGACAGATGGGTAGAGGTAGTTCTAGCTGAAGTACAACCGCGGTGCTTGTCTTCTGAGTTCCGACTTCACCCAAAGGGAACTATCAGCTTTGCACTTTCATGGTGGTTTTGGAGATTGCTCTGATATTCTCCCAGCTGCTTCCCTCCCCTCCTCTCCTCCTAACTCCTCCACCCAATCTCTCCGCTTCTCTCTCTCCACACCTCCCCCCTCCACCGCCTCTCCCCCACATGCTCGCTTCTTTCTCCCTCTGCCTTGTCCCCAGGGAAATAATGGAAGAAGCAGGCCTCTGGATTTCAGATTCCGAACAAAGAACTGCTCAAACAACATGCCAAAAAAAAAAGAAAGCCAAGTCTCCGAAATCACTGCCCAGGTCCCCAGTGGAGACTGCGGAGGCTCATGATGCTGGAAACTCGGTGTGATCTTATCCAACATTTTCTCCCCTGCTTCATTCAAACACACCCCCTCTACCCACACACATTCCACACACACATGGACAAGATATAAAAATGAGAACATTTCATTAAAAATCTTTTCAGGTTGGGACACGAGCAAAGTGCCAAGTGTCAGCCCAGAGCATTAATGAGGAAAACAGATTTTGCCAAGGCCTAGCCTTCAAGCTTCCTAGTCTGCAGTAGTTCATGGTCACCAGCAATGACCTGATTATAAGCACGACAATCAGGGAGGGAGTGAATAGAGAAAAGTTTTTAGTAGATCTTCAAGCACAAAAGGAAAGTCCTCACCCAAACGCCACCCAGAATTCCTGTCTGATGGACAGAGGATTTTGATTCTTGGGTGTTTGAAAACAACAGAGAAGAGAGAAGACCATGCCTTTGGCTTCTGAGGTTTCTGCTAATTCAAGGCGAGCAATACAGAAGGGAGGTTAAGAGCCCTGCTCAAACGTGGAGCGTTTGCCATCCATGTGTGGTAGGAGCGGCGCTACACTGGGTACCGGGATTTGTCACCAGCTGTGTCATTCAGGGTAAGTTACATTCTCTCTTTCGCCTTCAGTTTCCTCTTTTGAATGAATATGAAAACTACTGCCCCCTGTGGTTCACAGGTTGGGATCCAATGGGAAATACCAAAATCAGCAGAAGGAAGGAAAGTCCAACACCTAGTACGAGCCAGGAACAGGGCAAGGGCGGTGCAGCCACCATTCCCCAGCAAGCCCATGAGTCCCACGAGTCCAGGGAAATTTATTTCTAATACATTTAAAATTTAAAAAATAAATTTTAGGCTGTGCCATGCGGCACGTGGGATCTTAGTTCCCCAACCAGGGACTGAACCCATGTCCCCTGCATTGGGAGTGCAGAGTCTTAACCACTGGACCGTCAGGGAAGTCCCTATTTCTAATATTTATATGGGGAAACCAAAGTTCAGAGAGCTTAGGCTCTAAGGTCACGTATACGATCAGGCGGCAATGCAGGTGGGCTATTATCAAGGGATAACTATGATTCTCCATGCAAAACACTACTTTACTAAAGACCATGGCCATCTGGAGTGATCAACCCGCAATTCTGAGTTTCTGGAGAAAGAACTTCATGCCAGACTCCTCTGGTTCCTTTAACTCACTTTTTTTTTTTTTTTTTTTTTGCGTTATGCAGGCCTCTCATGGTTGTGGCCTCTCCCGTTGCGGAGCACAGGCTCCGGACGCGCAGGCTCAGCGGCCATGGCTCACGGGCCCCACGTGGGATCCTCCCGGACCGGGGCACGAACCCACGTCCCCTGCATCGGCAGGCGGACTCCCAACCACTGCGCCACCAGGGAAGCCCCTTAACTCACTTTTAATTTGTCCTTCAGACCTCTGCACTGGAGTTCCAGTTCATCTAAATGTAAAAGAAAGACGTTGAAAGGAAAGGGAGAAACAGCTATCAAACAGCACGACTGAAGTATGCTCACTGGCAAGAGGGGAAGGGCGAAAGCCTAGCAAGGACGGATCCTGTCTGTGGACAGAAATCAAGGGCAGCGGGCTGGGTCACAGGCAGGTGAGCAAGGGAGGCCCATTCTTTTCCCTTAACAGCAGATCCATAAGCTAAAGTCACCCATACGGTGGCATAAATGAAGCCTGGGAACTTCCGAGGAGCCATCCAGCAGGTGAAGCCATATTTAAAGGCCTCCGTGAAGGAGAAAATGCTTAGTGTCCGCGCTGAACAGAAAGCAGAAAGAAAAGGCAGGCCTCTCACACATGCAGCGTTGCATCAGAGGAGAAACGTGTACAGAAATCCAGAAATGCGTTGATTCCAATGTGGAGCCGCAGTGTTCTACAGGAGACTTGTCAGCTGCCCAACAGGAGACCTTCTTTAAGGGTGCCGGAGCCCCAGCTAATGCTTGATGATTTTCATTCTACCATCCCGGGACTTTCAGTTTAGCAAAATACAGCGGCCCGGACAATACACTTTATTCTGTCAACTCAGTCCATGGAGTTGAAATAGTGGCAAGTCCCTTTGAGTGGGAATGGTTTGGGACCTTACAGTGACTGAAGGGGGCACCTTTGCTGCTGGCTAAACCTCTCTGCACACAAACGGATGTGAGCATATTGCCTTTTCAGTGGACTGTCTTATTTTTTTAGCAACGACGCTTAGAATAAAGATGATAAAAAGGTAACGATCACAACCACCACCACAGTAATAGCTAACCTTTATGGAATATTTATTATGTGGCTAGCACTGTGCTAGGTGCTTTCTGCATGTCATCTCACTGAATCCTTACACCCTGCCTATTGGTTCTACTGCTCTTCTCACGATATACACAGGAAACAATACCCAGAAAGGTAGCTCGAAGTATTTTCCTCTCTTTCTGAATCCAGAGTCTGAGCCCTTGATGATAAACATCATCCCCTACTGCCTAACCTCTAAATTCCCTGTTCATTCCTTAAGCTTCCATGAATGCACCTTCCTTCCAATTTTTTTTCCCCTACATTGCATGGTGAACCTTTACAAATCTGCCATTTCAAACAATGCTGTTTTACAATTTCTGGCGGTCCCACGATTGTTTACAGACTGTAATGCCTGATGGAGCCAACATGTTTTAATTTTCACATTAAAAAAAGAATTTCCAAGGGGAAAGAGCATTTGATGGAAAGGCAAAACCTTTACAAGCACTCAAGGAGGCATTAAAATCCACATTTCCAAAATACAGTAATTCCGTTAAAGTTGTGACTTACTCTGGAGCCCAAGGGGACACTCATCCTGACCACTCTGTGAAAGCCATCAGCAGCCAGTAAGCCTTCTGGGAAGCAGGATCAGAGTAGCCAATTCAGCCTCCACCAAGGAGACCAGGCTGCTTCATTTAGTTGAAGTCTCACTGAGATGGTTTAAAACACTCCCTGGGAAGAGATATTCAAGCAAAGCAAACTGCAGCCTTGCAAGCTGCAGCTCTGGTACCTGACAGTCCCTGTCTACAGCGTCACAGCACACTGGAGCCCTCCCCTGACTGTGGCCATGGATGCAACGTCTAGAAGCAGAACTCTCTCGCTGGGGAAATCACATACGTGCCGAAGTTATACAAGAGCCACGCCTGGACCAGCGGACAGCATCACAGCTGGTACAGATCACTCAGCCCAGGGTGATTTGGCCCAGCTCGGATTATTTATGGTTCATAAAACTCCCGTGAGACCCCAGCATATTCTAAGACCACATAACAAAAAATAATGGGATTAAAAATCTGTATTTCATCGCAAGACCTCCATGGCAGATTAGTACTGCCGTGATTGGCTTTGGGGAAACCAAGAGCAAGGAGAGCTAACTGTGAACACTCTTCCAAGAAACCCAATGTAGAGAACGCACTGAGTCATGTGTTTCAGCCAGGCTGTGCAGTCATATTCTGGAGCTCTGTCACCATTTCTAATCCGAAAGCACTGGCTAAAATTCAACCTAAATAATTCCAGCGCCATTTCTTCACCTGGAAGTCTCAGCTAAGTCTTCATTTCCCAGAGCCTCTAATGGTTTCTGACATCCTAAGGCGAAATGCAAGAACACAGCCAGGTGTGTGGTTTGTTTTTAAGCCCTCTTAAACCAATAAAAAAAAATGATTATTTTTTAAGGATAGCTACACTTCTTTTAGAGAAAAGCTGCTTCTAAAGCACCAAGACGTAAGTGTTTCTTCAGGACTTCCTAGAGCTGTGAAATGTCACTGTGCAACAGAGCTTTCGAATAAGCATAAGAAGGGACGAGGTGCCAGAGGGCCATGGAAAACAGCCACCTGGCAAGATAACAGAGCCCCCATGTCCTGCCTCCCCCCATGCAAAGCTTCTAGATCTAGCTTTCTCATCCTGCCTAGAAAATGCACTGTTGTTCAATTTGTGAATTAGGATAAATTTCTTACCTACCTCAAGGGAGGGTGAAATTCCCAGTCTGGATGGAAGCTTCCTCCAGACCCTCTGAGCTTGTCAATTGCCCCAGTTCACTTTTCCCCTGGCTCTGGCTTCTAAGAATGCAAGCAGGACTGCAGGCAGCCAAAGCATCTTTTTCTGGAAACCTTCTCCAAATCTGGACCCTTCCTGACGCCAGCAGCAGCAGGCTCAAGCCAGGGCTGCTCTGCATTCGCTCACGGAAAGAACACTGCTGGATCGAGCCCCTCTTGGGATCCACCAGGCAGGGGAAAAAGTGTGACTTCTTCCCTCCCTTCGGATCCGATCGCCTTCCCGAGAACCCCCAGTTTTGTCTTAACTCCCCTCCTTCACGACAATCTGCAGGAAGTCACAGACCGAAGCTTCAGCGTCACCAACTGATCCTGAGCCAGACCCCGGGGAGACCAGTCAGCTGGTCGCGGAGCCCAAGATACTGAACCAGGAAACGTGCAGCTCCGCCAAAAAATAATAATAACAGTCGGCGGAGCTGCTGGTGGTGCCGAAGTCGCTGTTGCAGTGCTCGCATCCTCCGCATGCTAATGAAGCCGTGACGTCAGCAAGTCAGTCGAGGCATCTGGATGTCCCGTCCCCTCAGCCCAGCGCTGAGATTTATTTACATGTAAATTAGCCTCGCCTTCCAAATCAATAATCCCCAAGCCAGGAAGAGGGGAAGAAAGCCTTTGCTGCATGCAAAGGCCCTAGCGACATAACCTCCAAAGGGTTACAAAAATATCACATAGGAGAAGAGAGGCTTTAAAGATACACGCCTTTTTTTTTTTTTTTTTTTTTCTTTTTAAAGGCTGCGCTCTTATGTGCCAGGGATCAGACCTGGGCACAGTTATAAACCTGAGCGCCTGTTTCAGATTATATGCTACACCAACCCAGGCGTGGAATCAGAGCTTTTTTTCTTCCCCTCTCCAAATGCCTCTACTTTCTTTTTCTTTCTTTTCTCTCTCCAACTTTCATTTGGAGATTTGGTATTTGCTGGCTTGGGACTATGTCAACCTTGAATTTTTTTGCACCTCCGAGATAAAACACAAATGACTGCTTTCCTCATGTACTTGGGTGTTGAATTAGCCCCTCTGTCAACCCCTGACCCCAGCTCCAAGTGAGCATGAGAGATGACAAAGCATAAACCTGCCCAGGGGCTTCTGAGGACCCTTGCACCCTTAGAACACACTGCTTCCATCTCTCCATTTTACAGATTAGGAAACTGAGGTTCTGAGTGGAGAAGAGGCTTTTCCAAGGCCACACAGGGATTTCAGCGACGGTGGGCCAGAACTGACATTTCCTGGACCTCAGTCCATGGCTTTGTTAAAGATCGCTGGGTCTCCAATCTCCATCTTTCTGTACCCACAAAGAGGCCTATCCAAGCAATCAGGAAGAAAGAACTCTATAGTACTGGGTAGCCCTGGGTTTGAATCCTGGCTTTGCCGGCTGCTAGAGATGTGACCTTGGACAAGTCACTTTAACACTTGGGGTCTTCAGTTTTCTCATCTGTACCATCCCTTCATTCAGTAAATACTTTCTGAGCACCTAACTCTGTGCCATGAGCTGTTCTAGGGACTGCGTATAGGTACAGTGCTTGCTCTGAGCTTCAGTGCAATAAAGTAAAAATACCGAGTGGAACTGCGGTAAGGATGGATACGATACCAGTAACAGTAAATAAGTTATTTCTGGTATTTTCGATGAAGTCAGAAAAATTCACTAAGGTTTTCCTTCCACTAGGATAGCCGTTGTATCTCTCCTCTAAGTGTTTCTGTGGTCATCTTTTATTGTTTAAAATCAATTGTTCTTTCAATGCTGCCTATGCAGTATGCTGAGCCAGGGGAGAGGCAAGAGCAAGCCAATTCTCTGGACTCTGTGCCTGTGATAAGGAAACGCTGTGGGGTCCTCAGGTGGAAGGTGACTGAAGAGCTGGGGAGGCTGGGAGAGAGGGGTATCCCGTCATGCGCAGAAGTGTCCCCGAGGACAAAGCAGCCAGCACTGGCTCCTTGCCCATACTCCCCACTTCCCCGCCTGAAGAACCCACCCCATGAGCTCTGCCCTTCCGGCTAGAGCTCCTGAAGCTTCAAATGAATTTCTTTGTTGGATGTGGGGAAGTTAAATTACGTCCTTTGTTATGCATAATTGTATTAATAATGCTTAATAACTTCTTTCAAACTGCTTCTCTCTGGTTCACAGAAGACCTTTCATGGTGAAAATCATGGGACCTGAAATAACTTTTTACTAATAAAACTGAATACAAGCGAGTGAATTATACTCTGCTATAGGTCTCCATCACATGGAACTCAGAGCACGTGGGGAAGCAGATGGTTCCCCCAGACCACAGTATCCTTCAATAAGGAGATTACCAAATATACCAGTTTAGGGCCACCAATGGCCAAATGAAAGCAGTGACACCCTACTCTGGTGTGGCCATGGACAAGTCACTTCAACTTTCTATGCCCCAGTTTCTTCATCTGAAGATGAGCCTCTCTGATGTACTTATCATCGGTGTGATCATCCAAGAAGTATGAGAAGCAATTCACAAGTGACGGACAGGGAAGCAATGAAGAGGAAAGCACAGCAGAGAGTGAAAAGAGATTCATCTTCACCTGGAGTAGATCTGACACGTGACCATCCATTTCATTAAGAGGGGATGATATGACATGGGGTCTGGAATGGAGTGCCTGCGGTCAGACCTTGGCTCTGACATTTGCTAACCCTCTGATTGGGGGCCTGAGGTTCTTATCTACAACAGGAGGGACAATAATAGGGCCTACACTTGCAGGGCTGTTTTTTGTTTTGTTTTTTTTTGCGGTACGCGGGCTGCTCACTGTTGTGGCCTCTCCCGTTGTGGAGCACAGGCCCCGGACACGCAGGCTCAGCGGCCATGGCTCACGGGCCTAGCCGCTCCGCGGCATGTGGGATCTTCCCGGACCGGGGCACGAACCCACGTCCCCTGCATCGGCAGGCGGACTCTAAACCACTGCGCCACCAGGGAAGCCCTGCAGGGCTGTTTTGAGGACCAAATGATCCTCAGTGTGAAGTCCTTAGCACTGAACCTAGCACACAGCAAATTTTAGCCATTGGTAGTGGAAGTGATGACCTTTTACTATTCACTTTGGCACTAACTAGATAAGGACTAAAGTTCAAAAGTCAGGAGGAATGGGTAAACAGAAGACTGCCAAATCTTCCCCATTCCTAGGGCATGACTCAAAAAGTTCACCTAATGTAGTTGAGCTGCTGACACACTTTTTCTCCATGAAGCAACACAGATACTTTTCAATGGCTATGAAACTGGGAAGCAAAAGAAATGACCAAGAAGTCTCAGGGGTCTCTCCTTCTGAATCTGCACAATAGAGCAAAACAACTGTGTTTCTGGGAAGCATGGGTCTTTCACCCATTCATTCATGTAACCATTCACTCATTAAATGAGCTCCGATGTGTCAGTCAGTGTGTTAGCCCTTAGGGACATCATGGTGACCAACAAAGACATGGGCCCTGCTAAAAAAGCTTAGAAATGAGAGGGGAAGACAATTATGCAAGCAATTAGAGTGTGATGCATATTATGATAGGTGCACGTGCAGAGTTCTCAAAGGTCTGATTGCAGTCAGGAGGGGGATGGTGCAAAATCCCTTCGCCAACGTCCTTTTGACAGCATGTGCTCTGTGAGCGCAGCTTAGAGGTGGGGGGGCTGGTGATCTGTGCACCACCCTTGCACAGATGATTGAAATCACGAAATCCAGGGATCGACAATTCCTTGTGACAATTATTTTCATCCTGGAGAATATTCTACTCCGGATTTTTGGAGAACACGCTGTTAGGAATTAGACAAGGTGAGGCAACAACTACTTTGGAAATTTCAGAGATCTGGTAAATAGGGGCAAAGCTCGCCCTGTTTTTACACAACAGAGTGAAATTGCAAATTCATGACAGCAAACTTCTTGGTGGTGGGGGAGGGGAGAACAGGCTATGCCCCTGAGACCTTCAGAACCTTCTATTGATATAGCACAATACGATATTTATATAAATGACCATAATTGCATACAGTATATAGGAAGAGAGACAAGGAAGACAAGATTGGTTGAGGCTGCAGTGATCAGAAATCAGGAACTGAGTGTGATGTGAATCACGTTGAATGTCAAAAAAAATTTGGGCGGGGGGGAATAAAAAAACAAGGTTATGGGGGGAACGCCTTACTAAGCATGACACTAAATCCAGAAGCCATAAATGAAAAGAGTGCTAAAAGTGCCGAGGTCAAATTCTAACTGGTAGAGGGGGCGCTGCAGACAGGAGGAAGAGTACAAATATGAGAGAAACGTGTTAGCACAAGTGCAGAATTAACAAAACTCCTCTGCACAAGCACAAGATGGCAGAGCAGGACCAACAGGACACTGGCAGGTAATGACAAAGAGGCCGCTTCATACATGCGAGAAAATCAAATCATCTTTCCATTCCAGCCAGCATTAGTCAAAATCTTGTTAGAGGATTATGGGGAAAGGGTAATCGAATCACTGCTGGTTAGCTTACAGAAGAGAAAGGTAAGTGATGACAAGGACTGTGGCCTCCCAAATGAAGGGCTTTAATGAGGACGGTCATAATGAACAGTTTTTTTATCTCCATCTCCATAGGTGTAAAATAAGAAGGAATGGATTTTCAATGAGCTAAAGAGGGATTTCACTTGGACCTAAGGAAGATGTTTGAATCCGGAGATGGTAAGAAATGGCCTGGGTCACTCAGAGCAGTGGCAGCATCTTTGCTCTTAGGAGCACTTTACAAAGAAAACGACAGCACCAGTCCTGGCTGGTTTACACTAGCACCTTCTGGCTCTGCTACTGTGAAATCGTAACTACTATATTACCAAAGTTTCAAACCACTTATCTAATAATAAAGGTCTTAAGTTCTTTTAAGTTTATTTTATTTTAGAAAAAGGTAAGTATGTGTAATTAATATATACACACACACACATATACTGTAAATATGTATTTTATATTACATATATTTTTAAAGGATATATTCTTTAACTTATAAACTTATCTTATAAATTATTATAACTTAAAAAACATAAAACTTTATACTATGAAATTTTAGTATGTAATATATATTATATATTTTTAAAGAATATATTCTTTAAAACTTTATAGTATGTATGTATATATATATACATACATACACATGTATATACACACACGTATTGATACATAATACAAAGAGAGATTGATTTATACAGTTTTAAATAATCTACTCAAGAGTAGTTCTCTGACATTTTGATTTCAAAATCCAGCAAATGTTTCAAAATGAGGGAGAGGAGGCTGCCAAAGAACTGTTCTATTAGTTGGGATGGGCTAGGCTATTATGCAGTAGCAATCATAGATCTCAGTGATTTAACACAAAGAAAATTGATTTCTCATTCATGCAAAGTTGGCTGGAGGCCCAGAACCTCTCCAGGCACCTCCATTCCAAGCAGTGACTCAGGGATCTAGTCTGCTTCTTTCTTGTGTATCTGTGATCGTAACACATAATTTCCAGGTTACAGCAACAGAAGAAGAGAGAACTGGAGGAGCTTTTAGGTGCCTCAGCTTACAGGTGAGTGACATCACTTCTGTTGGTCAAACTAGTCCCATGGCCTCGCCCGACTGCAGGGGGGCTGGAAACTGTACACCCAGAAATAAGAGGAAAAACAGATCACGAGGAGCCCTGGTAATGCCTACCACAGCTGTCAATTTTTATTTTTGCCATGTCAATTCATTTCTAAAAAATAACACAATGTTCTAAACCCATAATGTCTTAAAACAAAGGTATGTTTAACATCAAAGAAATGATAATAGCCCTCAAAGAATACTAGAGATCAAAGTTGCATCTGTTTTGCCCCAAAAGGAAGTAAACAAAATATTCTCGATTTTTATTAACTTCCAAGCACCAACATCTAACCGATGCAAGCAGAAAATAAATGAAAACCTGTGAAGCTTCTACGCTGCAGGTAAAGATAAACAAGGCACCCGAAGGTGGAGCTGCCTTCGTAAGATAGAAATGCTCGAAAGAGATTCTCCTCAAGCGATTCTAACCACTTTTCCAATTCAGGCCTACAATAATCTGTCTCCTGCAGCGGGCGGGGGGGGGGGGGGGGGGGGGGGCATTGTCCTGGAAAGAGTCCAACAAAAAGACCTGCACTGAAATCCAGCTCTATTACCTCCTAGCTGTATGACCTTGCTAATTAACAGCCCATCACCTTTTCTAAGGCTCAGTGTCTCCATCTATAGAATGCAGACATCTATCTACCAAAGTATGGGCAGGATTAGATGAGTCACTTTCTATACAGTGCTTTGTAGAGTACCTCGCATGTAACAGGATACACTACAGTAGCATATACTATTACTCCTCTCTTGGTTTTCAGAGAAGGGAGTAAAAATGAGAGATGCAGCCATAAATGAAAAAACTGTTCACGCTAAACATAAGGATGACCCCCTCTCCACAGCACCCCCTTCTTTCACATCCATTTATATAAGATTCCATCATCATAAACGCTTCTCAGACCATGGACACATTTCTCTATCTTGTGAAAAGTAACCTGACACACTTTACATCCAAAAAAGAGGCCTTCCTTTTCGTTTTTTCCACCATCTTAGGAATCACCCACATTTCATACATTTTAATTATTCTTGATCCCAATAATCTAACGCACAAAATTTTAACATAGCCTTTTAATCCTCTTTTAATTACATGAATTCAAAGGAGAAATACAGACAAGCAAGTGTGGGCAAATCAAAATGAAAGACTGCTCCCTTCCCCCAAAAGATTAAAAACTGCATCAATGATTTAAAGATGTTTACCATCACACATTTCCATGAAAATATTGTTAAAGTGACATGACGTGCTAGCAAACATTACTTTTGTTTTAGATAAAGAACGCTACACTTAAGTACAGCAGCTTTTTGTAACTACTAATTTTCATTAAACATCAGAATAAAAAGCTGAATTTTCTCTATGTAAAGGACCAGAAGAACAAGCACGGATTGTACAGGGATGCTTTGGTTTTCCAGCACTTTCTAAATGCAGGCACTCAAGCCCCTGCATGCTTCTTTTGGGAGAGAACGCTGGAAAAAACGGAGGATGCCCTGGAAAAAGACTGAAAAAAAGACTCTGCCTCATAAAATAGCAAACTGGCAACAGAGATCTGTCTCAGGAAAATTATCCTGGAACACAGAGTGTCACAGACGTACCAGCTGACATACTATTTTTCTCAAGGACTGGGAAGGACTTATATCCCAGGTGTTTTGCACACTTTATCTCATTTGGTCCTCACCATCATCCCAAACCGTAGCTCTGATTATCCCACACTGATAGATGAGGACAACAAGGTTCAAAGGGGATAAAAGAATGACACAGGGACCCACAGCTGAGATTTGCTCTTGGGTCTGATTACCAAGTCCATATTTCTTCCTCGAATTCAAAGGTTCTCAGCCATCCCCACAAAAACGAGGTGTGTCCCAATCAGGGTGCGATATGTAGGAATTAACTTATTATTAAAAACGAGAAAAAAGGGCTTCCCTGGTGGTGCAGTGTTTGAGAGTCCACCTGCCGAT
>NW_020837966.1:12293187-12306178 GCF_003676395.1 Aethalodelphis obliquidens
AAAAAAAAAAAAAACAGAAAAAACACAGAAGGTTCCCTGGTCACCCAGATTTGATGGATTCCTTTGTACAAAACTCATCAATACTACTGTCTTAGACCTGTGTCCTTTCCTTTCCTTTAGAACTTGTGTCCTGTTTCACAGTTTCTGCAACCTTGGTTAGCAGTTCTGGTCCATCCATGTTCAGGGTTAATGATTACTTGATTAACATCTCTAACTAGACTGTGCATCTCTGAGGGCAGGACATGCCTTTTCCGGCTCACCATTCTATTCCAAGCACCTACCAGAGTACCCGGTGACCTGACAGCTAATGAATACAAAGTTTGACAATGATTTTTCTTGCCTAGAAATTAGAGGGAATTCAGGATTATTCCTGTAAGAACATCTCTCCGCTCATGTGCATTCCAACACGATTGCGTGAGTGGGAAAGGAAAGGACGGAGTAAACCTCTCTGACTTTCTTCGTTTAGCTTCCAGGATGTCACATTCTCCTGGTTTTCTCTCCTACTCTCTGGCTGTTCTTCCTCATCACCCTAACAGCTAAACACTGGAATACCTCAGGGCTCAGTCCTGGAACCTCTACTCTTCCCTGTCTACCTTCACTTCTTTGATCCGGTCCAGGGTCTTAAAACACCACGTCCATGGCCAGACTTACTCCATGAACTCAAGGCTTTACAGATCCGTCTGCCTATGTCACGTCTACATTTGGATGTCTGAAAGTCTTCTCAAATTTAACAAGTCCAGACCTCAGTTCTTAAAACCCACCCCCCTCCCGCCCAAGTGGGTTCCATCTGCAGCATTCACTATCTCAGTTAATGGCAACTCCATCTTTCCTGGTTAAGAACAAACACCTTCGAGTCACCCTTCACTCTATTCTTCCTCTTGCCCTTGACATCTAATCCAGAAGCTGGCAAACCACATCCCACCACCAGCCAAATCCAGTCTGCTTCATCTTTTTGCAAATACCATTTGACTGGAACACAATCTTGCCCATTTATTTATTTATCATCTACAGCTACATTCATGCTTGGACAGAACTGAGTAGTTGCAACAGAGACTGTATGGCCACAGTTACTATCTGACCCCTTACACTGAATATCTTGTGACCCTTGACTAGTCCTGTTGGCTCTGTATGCAAAATCTAACTCCATCACCTCCCCTATTCTCACCCTGCTCCAAGCCACCACCATCTTTCTCCTGGATGGAGATGCAAGCCACCATCAAATCTCGCCTCTACTTTTGCTCCCCTTCAGTCTATTCACAAAACTACAACCATAGTGATTCTCTGAAAACAAACATTAGAGCATGTCACACTTCCACTCAAAACCCATCAATGCTGCTCATCTCAGAGCAAGGCCCTTGAGATCTAGGCCCCATGATTTCTCTGACAGCATCTCCTGCTACTCTCCACCCTGCTGTCACTCAAACACTGGTCCCCAAACACACCAGGCACATGCCTGCCTCCTGGTCTTTACACTTGCTCTTCCCTCTGCCTCAAGTATTCCTCCTGCAGATGGTAGCCGGGCTCACTCGCTTATCTTTTCAAGTCTGAAAAATGTCACCTCAGTGAGGGCTCCCCATCCTATCTGAGACTGTCCTCCCTCCTATCTTCCTAATACTGTCAAACCTTTTCCTTACTTGGTTTCTCCTCAGCACTTAGCAACCTTAATATCAAATTTTTATTGAGGTAATTTATAAACCACACAGTTCACCCATCCAACAGGTTTTACTATATTCATAGAGTTGTGCAACCCTTATGAGAATCTAATTTTAGAACACTTTCACTAACCCCCAAAAGAAACCCCTTAGCAAGTAGTAATCGTTCCCCATTTGCCCCCTGTTCTAGCACTAGGCAAACACTAGTCTACCTTCTGTCTCTAGAAATTTATTCTGAACATTTCATATGAATGGAATCATATAATATGTGACCTTGTGTAACTGGTTTCTTTCATTTAGCATAATAGTTTCAAGGTTCGTCCATGTTGCAGCTTAGACGACAGCTTCATTCCTTTTCCGTGGCTGAATAATATTCCACTGTATGGATATACATTTTATTTATCCATTCATCAACTGATGGACATTTGGGATGTTTCTACTTTTTGACAAATGTCCATGTTTTTGTGATGTATGTTTTCATTTTTCTTGGGCATATATTTAGGAATGGAATTGCTGGGTCATGTGGTAACTCTGTTTAACACTTTAAGGAACTATCAACGTCTTTGTCAAGACTGCAAAATCAGTCATTAATCCTATTAGGGTTCCCTTATATGTGATTGGTTGTTTTTTCTTACTACTGCTTTCAAGATTTTCTCTTTGCCTTTCAACACTTTTACTATGATATGTCTCAGTGTGGCTCTCTTTTTATGTATTTACTCGGAGTACGTTAGCTTATTGGATGTATAGACTAATATTTTGCATCAGATTTGGGACGTTTTCCACCATTACTTCTTCAAATATTTTTCTCTCTCTCTTTTTTTTTTTTTTTGTGGTATGCGGGCCTCTCACTCTTGTGGCCTCTCCCGCTGCGGAGCACAGGCTCCAGACACGCAGGCCCAGCGGGCATGGTTCACGGGTCCAGCCGCTCCGCGGCATGTGGGATCCTCCTGGACCGGGGCACGAACCCGTGTCCCCTGCATCGGCAGGCGGACTCTCAACCACTGTGCCACCAGGGAAGCCCTCTCTCTTTTCCTTTTTTTCCCCCCCTCCTTTAGCTGGTCCCATTATGCATATGTCAGTATGCTTAATGGTATCTCACATTTCTCAAAGGTTCTGCTTTTTTATTCCCTCATTCTTTTTTTCTTTTTCTTCCTACTCTTCAGACAGAATAATATTTTACTGGTTCACCTTCAAGTCTGCAGACTCTTTGTTTCTCCAGATTAAATCTACTAGTAATTTTTCATTTCAGTTATTATACTCTTTAACTCTAAAATTTCCATTTTTAAATAATTCTTCAAAAGAATAATTTCTCTTTATTGATAGTCTCTATTTGACGAGACACTGTCATCATGCTTTCCTTTAATTCTTTAGATAGTTCCCTATAGTTCTTTGAATGTATTTATAATTGCTTCGAAGTCTCTGGTAAAGCTGACATTTAGGTCCCCTCACAGACAGTTTCTTCTACTTTTTTCTCACGTGTATGGATCACACTTTGTTTCTTTGCATGACTCATGATGTGTTTTTTGAGAACTGAACATTTTAGATAATACACTAGCAATTCTGAACACCGACTCCCTCTTCCCTTGCCCAGGCGTTTGCTGCTGTTGGCTTATTTGCTTCGTGACTGGCTACGCTAGTTGCGTAAAGTCTGTTTCCCCTGCAATGTGCAGACTCTGAGGTTGCTGCTCCTCAGAGGACATGAGCACAGTCTCCCTGAGCACCCGGCTGGTCTACAGTTATCAGATTCACACCCAGCTATTAGCCTCCACTAACTGCTAGCTGATTATTCTACTTACTGTTTTCAACAATACCCTGAAGCATAAATTGCTTCACAGTCTGATCTGACTGAAGTACGGCTCCTTTGCAGAGGCACCGTGTTTGCCAGTCTTTGAGGTTGTCCCTCCCAGGGGGAAACCATAGCCCTAGACTGAGATCTAGGTGGAGATGGAGCCCCACCTTCTTGGCTGCATATTTCCAGAGTAGAATTTCCATCACACCGATCTGTGTCGGGGGGAACAGGGGAGATGAGTGGGTCATGGCTCAAATGCCATACACTCTCTGTTCTTACCAAGATTGAATAGATTTTCTTGAAGAGCAGTTTCTCCATTTGTTGCATATACTTGGGACAAGTTTTCAAAACCATAAATGCTTTTTTTTTAATAAGTAACTTACAGCAGTCAGACAACTGTTTCCCTAGTTAACTGAAAGGCTTTGCCATGCTTCTCACACTGCCATTTTGAAGTTAATGTCCAGCACTTAACACTCTTAAATCACTATATGATTTACCGGTTTATGTTGCTTTATGCTCTGATTCCCTACAGAGCCCTAGAATGTAAGCCCCATGCTGTGGTGAGGGGGGCAGAGTTTTGCCAGTTTCAGTCAGCACCCTAACCTCAAAGCCTGGAACAATGCCTGGCACATAGTAGGTCTTCAGTAAATATGGGTTGAACGAATGGAATACCCACGAACAGCAGTCTATCTTATGTATGCCACGGCTGACCATACATTGCCATGGCTGATGAGTCATTCACGAGACAATTATGGATAACTGCAGTCCTATATTTCCACATAACATTGTTTTGCAATTCCCTCAGAAGCTGATCACAGCCCTGGGAGACTGTCACACCTGTGACTGTTGTCAGGCAGATGACTGATGGAGAAGAAAGAGTGAGAAGTATAGCTATGGCATACATATCCCTCAACCCTCTGTGCTGGATTCCACCTCTGCTCTTTTTCATCTTAAATATTCTTTAACATCTATAAATAGCTTGCTATAAAGGGCATCTAATTTATCCTGGTTTGAAAAAAAAGTCCTGCTGTAATGGAACTAGTCCTGGAAATGGAATCAGGAAGCCTGTGTCTGATTCTGGGCTCTGGCTCTTGTGGTCTGTGTGCCACTGGGCAAGTTACTTAACCTCTCTGTTCTTCAGAAGCGTCCTCTGAAAAACGTGAATAATGGCGAGAACTGATTGTAATATCTTTTCTTCTCGTATGAGTTCAAACAATCTTTGCGAGGCGTTTTGCACAGTGTCAGACACACCCGGAGCACTCAGTAAGTGTTAGGTACTATTATGATTACCTGTGAAACAGAAATCAGAGACCAGCTCAGCCATCACGCTGGGGTGATCTGTGAATTCAATGAGAGAGTGGCTAGGGAGGTAGATTGTTCACGTGGATGTATCATGCAAAATTACCTTCTCAGAGCTACAGAACTAAGTCTTTCTGACCTGCTGGGCTGAGAAAAAGCCTCACCAGCGTTTGCTTCTGTTCTAATCCATCATGCTACTCCTCCAGGCCTGTGCTCCATTACTCAAGTCCCAGGCTCAACGAGGCCCTGGAGGAGAACTGGAAATCCTGTCTGAAGACCCTCACCTTCCCTCAGGGGGGAAGTTCCTGGCACAAGGCTATCATTCTGAACTCCGTCTTCCAGCCACCATCTTGCTCGACAGAGGACCAGGCGAAGGCAGAGTCCAAGCTACAGAAAACATATCGAACTTGAACTTCCAGATGGAACGAGCGGTTATCCACCATAACCTGCTTCCCTTCGGAGAAGCAGGTAGTGTCTGACCTAACATGAGTCTGAACCACGGGGAGAGCCAGTGTCTGGAGGAGAGACAAACATTCCCAATGGCCAGGGACCTCCGGGTATCAGGCAGGATGTGTCCAAGGTCAGATCCTGACTCTGCGCCTTATTATTAGCGGTGTGAAATGGGAAAAGTCACTTTTTCTCATGAGCCTCATCCAGTAGTCTCCGCCTCACGGACTTTCTGGACTATATGAAATAATACAGGCAAAGTTTCCAAAGCACAGAGCAGGTTCTTAAAAAACGTAATGCAGTCTGAGCGTAAACGTACCACGGTCAGGACGGTGAGGCACCGTCCCAAGCCCTCCGACTGCAGTGGCGGTCGGCACCCGCGGATCAGTCCCCCGCCCCCCGCCTGTATTCTTCCCTGACTCTGAGGCCTGCGGAGCCCCTGACAGCCGGGGCGGTTTGCCCGTTGCCTTGTTTATTCTGCCTCCTCCCCACGACACCAGTGCAAGCAGGAACCCTGCTGGTGTGTCTTCGGGGTCACCAGGGGACAGGCCCAGATGGATGTCAGAGCAGGCTGCTATGGTGAATTATTTAGCACCCCTGCTCCGAGGTAGCAGCCCCTGACTCATCAGGCAGGAGCACATTCCTCTTCCCTTAAATGGCACACGCAGAGCCCTGCTACGGGGTGGGGACGGCACAGGCTTCACTGCTCAACTCCTCACAGCTGGGGCGGCTGTGGAAGGAAGGGATGTAGGAGCCCAGCCAAAAAGAAGATACACAGAAGAGGAGGTACAGCTAGCTCCAAGGAGGAGAGCCACATTACTGGCAACCAGAAACACCAAGAACAAAAGAAGGTCAGGGTCAGCCAGTGACCAGAGTCAGCTGCCCCGAGAAAACAGAGATCAGAATCATCAAGTGGTACCCACGGACACTCCAAAGGCCCCTAGTCCTTTGGGATCTCCAAGGTGACTGCTCTGAGGAGCGCCTAGCCGTAGGGACATGAGTGGAGAGAAGATTTAGAAGCCAGGTTCGTAAGTAGCATTTACTGTACACACAACATCTCACTGAACCCTCCTGACCACCCTCCAAGGTTATCTCAATAGTCCTTTATCACAGATAAAGAAACGGAGGTGTGGAGAAGTCAAAATCGCTGTAACCGCAAGCATTCATCTAACTACTGAACCTATTTCCTTTTTCTCCTAATTATTGCTGTTCTTGAAACTTCCATTTAGTCAGCTGAATCTGCCCTTCCCATTCCATCCATCCTAGGTTCGGGTTCATCTGGATATAAGGGACGCTTGAGTGGGGCCAGTTATGGGGGGATGCGATCATACCACTAAGAGATTGACTGGGTCAAGGAGAGCAGTTGGAAAAACAAGGTACCCCAGGGCTAATGGGCAAGTTCCCGTGCTCGTCATGAATGCCATGAATGCAGGGTGAGGCAGTTACAGCCCCTCTTCATGGAGCTGTGGGACGCGGGAAATACAGGCACACCTTGGCGATATTGTAGGTTCAGGTCCAGACCACCTCAATAAAGTGAATGTCACAACAAAGTGAGTCACATGCACTTTTTGGTTTCCCAATGCATGTAAAAGTTATGTTTACACTATACTGTAGTCTATTTTTTTTAAAATATTTATTTATCTTTTATTTTTGGCTGCGCTGGGTCTTCGCTGCAGCACGCGGGATCCTTCATTGTGGCGCGCGGGCTCAGTTGCCCCACGGCATGTGGGATCTTAGTTCCCCGACCAGGGATCAAACCCGTGTCCCCTGCATTGGAAGGTGGATTCTTTACCACTGGACCACCAGGGAAGTCCCATGTAGTCTATTAAGTGTGTATTATCTCTTAAAAAAAATGTACATATTAAAAAATACCTATTGCTAAAAAATGTTCATTATCTGAGCGTTCAGTGAGTCATAATCTTTTTGCAATAGTTTAACACCAAAGATCGCTGATCACAGATCACCGTAACAGACATAACAGTAATGAAAACATTTGAAATACTGTGAGACTTACCAAAATGTGACACACAGAGACCTGAAGTGAGCAAATGCTCTTGGAAAAATAACACCGACAGACTTGCTGGAGGCAAGGCAGCCACAAAACTTCACTTTGTAAAAAAACACAATATCTGCAAAGTCCAACCAAGTGAAGTGCAATCAAACGAGGTCTGCCAGTAATGAACGCTCTCCATACAGTGAGAGCCTCTTTTCAAGCTAAGGCAGTAGGGCCTGGATGCTCTTCTAATTGAGGAAACACAGCAACTCTGTAGCAACCTCTGAGGATCCAGAGAATTCTTCACGCCCCCGTGTGGGCCGTGCAATGCCTCAGTGAGTCTGTCCTACGGGTGCTATGGACTTCATTCCTCTCCCTTGGCCAACTCAGCCACCTGCCTGATGGAGTGGGTATACTGAGGCCTCCCACACAGCATGGCGCATCTGAGTTCTTGGTTCTCAAAGTGTGACACCGGACTAGCAGTACCAGCTTCCCCAGGGAACCTGTGGACCAGGCAGAGTCTCAGGCTCCGCCCAGACCTACTAAATCTAGAGGTGGAACTTGGTCATCCCAATTTTTACAAGCCCTCCAGGGGATTCTGCAAGTAGGCTTAAGTATAAGACTCAGAGGTCTAAGTAACCACCAGGAACTGCTGTTGGGAGCCAAAAAGAAGAAGGGATGAACAAGGGCATGAGACAGGAGGGGCCTCTGAGGGCCCAAGATGGCAAGCTGAAGGCCTGGAGACAAAATGGGGCCCACATAAGGGTTTTACTGAGGCTACACCAGAGGTCAGGAAACTGAAAAGGGCCAAGTAATATATATGTTAGGCTTGTGGTGTCTGACTCTGGCACAGGTATTCAACGCTGCTGCTGTAGCCTGAAAGCTAGCAACCTGCAAGCAGATGGGCGTGGCTATGTCCCAATAAAACTTTATCAAAACAGGTGCTGGGCTGAATCTGGCCTGCCGGTTGTGGTTAGCCAACCCTACATCGGGAACAACAGCTCCTCTTAAAAAGTAAAAATAAGCACACAAAAGCACTCAGAAGATCTGGCCATTCTGAGCTCAAGTCCCCAAAAGGCAGCAATCAGCTAGAGCTGAATGGGCAGCCCTCTTCCCTGGGGACACCGTCTCTAGTTTTCCACAGTCCCCACAGATGCTCTCCTAAATACCAGGGCAGAGCCAGTTCACATATGTTATCCTGCTCGTTTTCTCCTTTATCTACTTATATTGACATAAATGTGCATTTGTACATACATGTGCGTATGTACATACGTATGTATGTGTGTCTGTGTCTGTGTATTTTAACACCCACCGGCTTTCAGTGCTTTATTTTTACAGAGATGCCCGGACATCTCAGTCTTCTCCAAGGGCTTTAATACCACAGTAGTATGAAGCCTGGTTTAGAATTTGGGGATGGGGGCTCCAGCCCTAGGACTGACCTTGCAGCTATAACTTGAGCCAGACTGTGGCCCGCTCAGAGGATCCTGCTGTGTTCAAGTGCACAAATCATCCTTCCCTTCCTTCCCTCTCAGGTTTGCTGTGTCAACAAGCCAGCAGTACCACCCGGGAAAGTAGCAAAAAACAGCCTAATAGTCAGCAGCCCGAATCACACCTTCAGGATTGGCCAAGCAGGGGAAAAGATTCTGTTTTTATTTTTGTTTTGTGTTCCTCCTACATCAGGTATCTAAACACCTCCCTAAATCAAAATGGATAATACTCCACAGCGTTGGTCCTCTCATTACTCGCCGCACATCCTATGAATGACAGACCATGGAAAGAAAACCCTCCACATACATTATTTTGCTCAGATCAGCTAAAGATTCTTTGGGAAGCTCAGAATAACAGGTGTGACTTCTATTCCTCTGTTCTCTTTCCTAGAGGCAGTATAAGGGATCAGAGGTCTTATTTGGAGGCTTCTACCCTCATTCAGTTTTCCTTCCTCCTCTTCCCATCCTCACACTAACCCCAATAAATAAACAATGTGCACAGGACGATAATGATCTTTTCTTAAAGAAGGAAAAGGGCATATTTAATGTCACCCTCTCAGCAGTCTACCTGGAACCTTGCATTTTAATTTTAACTCAAGTTACACGAACACAGTACTGCGTTCTTCTAACTATGCATTTTTCTCAGGGGCCTTTCCAGCAAGGAAATTCCTCCACTTAACCGCCCCTCCCTCTTTCTTCAACTTGTACCCCTTTCCCCACCCTGTCTACTCCAGAAAAGGTCTCTTGAAAGAAAATACATAAATCTTCACCTTATCTGAGTGGAATGTTTGCACAAAGAATCACAGAGATTTCTTTGATTGGTTACACAAGCTAATTTTCCATTTACATTACAGAGCAACAATTTATTCTACAATAAAACTAGCCAACCCTAAGAGTCCACTTCAGTCGACACCTTGGCAGGGGGCCAAGATTCCTGGACTCTTTCCCTCCCACTGTTCCGCCTCCCTCGATCCCACACGGCCAGGCCACCGTTACTTTACAGCTGCTTCTCTCTCTGGGTGCGTTTTGCCTGCTCCATCTCCTGTGTGTTTAAGACAGCGAGCCCCAGTCTGTGAATGACAGTCGGTGGGTCCTGCCAGCATCAACGGTGGAGCCAGGAGCATACCTGGCCCTCTGTAAAAGCACGGGTTGACTGAGGTGTTTATAAAAGGAAAGAGACAATGATGAGAGATGGCTGGGATGATTAACCAAGCACTCACTGTGTTCCAGTCATCCCAAGATCGGGAAGGAATATTTCCATCTGAGGGATGAGAAACATGAGATTTAAGAGTGTAAACGATGGCCCTAAAGAAAAACAGAAAGCGACAGAACAGGGTTTGGAACTTAGGTCTGTCTTGTACCAAAGCCAGTGCCTCTTAAATGCAGACATGTATTGAGATGCACTTGTGTACGCAACTCTAAAGACAGGGATGCCAACCGTCGAGCATAGGCACTTTTTATTTACCTTCTGTGAAAGGTGGTAAAGAGGACGTTCCTAGGCTGGGTCTAGTGTGCGCCAGATACTTCTCTGTGGTGAGGGTCTGTGCTCCATGCTGTACAGTGTCTGTCAGCATCCCTGATTTCTATCCACCTGATGCCAGTAGCACTCCTCTTCCCAGTGGTGATAACTAAAAATGTCTCCAGACATTGCCAAATGTCCTCTGGGGGCCCCTTAGGGAACCACTGGTCTAGTAGTTTAGAAATCCTACCCTGCAACAAGTTACTACTGCCTCTTTGGAGGCCATAGAAGGTAGAGCTTAAGAGCACAAATTCTGGGCTTCTCTGGTGGCGCAGTGGTTGAGAGTCCGCCTGCCGATGCAGGGGACACGGGTTCGTGCCCCGGTCCAGGAAGATCCCACATGCCGCACAGCGGCTGCGCCCGTGAGCCATGGCCGCTGAGCCTGCGCGTCCGGGAGCCTGTGCTCTGCAACGGGAGAGGCCACAGCAGTGAGAGGCCCGTGTACCACAAAAAAAAAAAAAAAAAAAGCACAAATTCCGGTATCAAACATGCCTGAGTCAGAATCTCAGCTCTGCCACTTACTAGTTCTGTGAACTAAGAAGTATTCCACCTCTTTGAACCCTTCCGAGTAAAATGGGGGCAGATGCTAGTATTCTGAGGATTAACTGACAAAATGCAGGTGAAGCCCTTAGCTCAGTGCCTGACACAGTAATAGTGCAATAATGTCAGCTGTTAGTATTGCGATTAAGAAAAACACATGTGGCACACCAGTCAGAATGGCCATCACCAAAAAATCTACAAACAATAAATGCTGGAGAGGGTGTGGAGAAAAGCGAACCCTCCTACACTGTTGGTGGGAATGTAAATAGGTACAACCACTATGGAGAACAGTATGGAGGATCCTTAAAAAACTAAAAACAAACTACCATAAGATCCAGCAACCCCACTCCTGGGCATATATCCAGAGTAAACCATAATTAGAAAAGATACAGTCACCCCAGTGTTCATTGCAGCACTATTTTACAATAGGGCAAGACGTGGAAGCAACCTAAATATCCACTGACAGAAGAATGCATAAAGAAGATGTGGTACGTATGTACAATGGAATATTACTCAGCCATAAAAAAGGATGAAATAATGCCATTTACAGCAGTATGGATGGACCTAGAGATTACCGTACTAAGTGAAGTCAGACAGAGAAAGACAAATATCATATGGTATCACTCACATGTGGAATCTAATTTTAAAAAATGATACAAATGAATTTATTTACAAAGTAGAAACAGACTCACAGATCTCGAAATCAAACTCATGGTTACCAAAGGGGAAACGTGAGGGGAAGCGATAAATCAGGAGCTTGGGATGAACATACACAGACTACTACGTATAAAAGAGACAACCAACAAGGACCTACTGTATAGCACGGGGAACTCTACTCAATATTCTGTGATAACCTATATGAGAAAAGAATCTGAAAAAGAATGAATATATGTATACGTATAACTCAGTCACTTTGCTGTACCCGTGAAACTAATACAACATTGTAAATCAACTATAATCCAGGAAAGTTAAAAAAGAAAAGAAAAACGGATGTCAGAAGGTGTCAAACTGAGTCAGCTCAGCTCATAGGTGAGTAAACTGAGGCTCAAAACTAGGAGGTATTAAATGTGATCAGGACCTAGTCCACCTCTTCAAAAATTACACGCTTTTGGCCACGGCACCGGTTTGGTTGTACCCCACAAGCCTGCAAGCCTTGTGCTGGCTCAGCCTCATGACCGAAGAAAGAGCCTGCAGTAAGCGACAGAGACATTAATGGTTTAATGGATGGGGGGATCTTACACGGCAGGCCCTGGAGCAATACCCCAGTGTGTGTGGCACACAGCGGGCAGGACGTGACCAGTTACGGGGGGGAACTGACAAGTATGTATTAGGATCTGTGATTAAGAGGGAAGGTCAGTCAGGTGAGTAGGGTATGGTAGAGCAGGGGATGTACAGAGAGCAAGAGAGCAGCCATCTTGGATGGCCTGATCATACAGCACACAATGCCTTTAATCATTCCTGCCCCATAAAATTGTACCTTTGAGCCCCCTAGTATATTCTTTCTGAATTACCCATGTTCTTTCATCTTACAATTGTTAGTATTCCCATCTGCGGCAGCCAAATAATGGAAGGGCACACGTTAAGTCTTTCAGGAAAGTACCTACCATCCATTAGATGGAGCAATCGAAGACAAATGAAAAACAAACAGGAGAAAAAGAAGTGCTAAATTGCATGAAATCCCAACACTGGCTCACAGAGACCCTTCCAACATTTTGGAAGTTACAGTATTTTGATATTTTGCTGAATTCAACCCCGGTCGTGGAATACCTCATACTGTTTGACTTTGCTCACTGAAAATGCTTGTTCCACCACTTGGTAACCACAGCTAGAAACTGTGGGATCTCAGTTCAAGTGGAAAAACACCATCTCGATATGCTCCGATCTGTATACTTATTTGTGCCTTGTCATTTTAAGGGAAGTTATGAGATGAGCTAGCTGGCAGAGGGAGTCAGGTAGTATAGGTCAGGCAATAATTAGTCTCTCACTTGAAAAAGTTGGGGGAAATTATCTAGTTATATTTAGAAGGGAGCTTTCTCTGGCCGGGGTTGACATTTAATTACCCTGGATTTAGTGGACCTGTGCTGGACATTTTGATGTTGGCCACTAGGTGATGACGATGAAAGAAAAGACAGTGACAAGCCCAGAAGAAAAAGAGTGAATGGGTGGTGTTTGTGTGTGTGTGTGTGTGTGTGTGTGTGTGAGTGAGAGAGTGAGTCAGAGAGAGAGAGAGAGAGAGAGAGAGAGAGAGAGAGAGAGAGAGAGAGA